>NW_027117829.1:255883-264594 GCF_038497905.1 Lipomyces japonicus | reverse complement strand
CCCGACCCCGACCCCGACCCCGACCCCGACCCCGACCCCGACCCCGACCCCGACCCCGACCCCGACCCCCGACCCCGACCCCGACCCCCGACCCCGACCCCGACAATTACGCCCTTACCCCGAGTGTCCTGTAACTAAATGGCACGGCAACCTTGATTACACTGTTAGGTCCAGGATATGAGAACTCGACCAAATTTAGTAGCGTAAATGTTTTCGATGTTCTTTTTTTAAGTGGTGCAAATAAAATATGGAAATAGCTAAAAATAATAGCGTGCATAAGATTTTTAGTTGATGGAGTGGCGTTATTTGACACTGCTTCGTGATTATTAAATTACAGCGACTTTTGTACGACAGTCCACTTAGCGCTTATTGTTACACATGGTACTCCAAGATGTATCTGGCTGTTTTACACCATCAAAACCTCATTTCACGCTTTAGCCAATCATACAATACGTGTACATAAAAAGGAGCACCTTGTCAAAGTCAGAAGTCGTGTATTTCTTAAATTGAAAATGGAAATGAAAATGCCAGAAATAACTGATTCACGGTAGGATTACATGAACTATGATTAATCATGAACTTATCAGTATACAGACTCAAAATAATTAATAAAATGATTTCGGAAATATTGAATATAATTATTTGCGGTGATCCTAGTGATCTGAAAGAGAAAACGACAAAAATCATGAGTACTTTAAAGGTTAATAGTAATCTTATTACGCGTATCATCTATTGTTAACAATTTTGTTTTAGAATATAATTGATCAATTACACGGAGACACATTCACTGGTCAATCTATCATGCCCTTGATCATGAGGCAAGTTAATTGTCTTTATAATCTAATCAATACAGTCCTCCAAGCAGAAAGGGACGCCGAGATTATTACAATTATTCTGCATTTAAGAACGAAACACAAAATTGGGAGGGTGCTGTCTCATGCCTCAGTGCAACCAGTACAACATGCAAACAAGCCACCTCCGCGCACTATTTTGTGGAAATGGTGATCTTTGGTGAAAGTCGATTTGTTAAGTGATCTAACAATTATAGGCTTAATGATCATATGTATAATCCTTATCCATCCGAATTTGAAAAACGTCATTTGCGGGATTTGACAGGTTATTCTAAAGTACAGTTAGACAACTGGTAAGAAAAATATATAATCTGGGAGGCGATATAATTTTCTAACTTATTTCCAAAGGTTTAGAAATGCTAGGTAAAGTGGGCCATGTTTGCGGCAATTAATCAAATAGTACTAATGATGTACACACACAGGCGTAGACGTATACTGACGAAAGTGCAATGACATGGATAACAACTGCCCGTGGCTACTTTATTTTCAATAACGTAAAAATCAACAATCGACATGTAAATTGATTTACCGAGCGCATTTATAAATTTAATGTTTCGCCGAGCTTTGAGAGTATAACTAGAATAGCTTTCAACATTTTTTTGATGACTGGCTATTTTATTCAATGGAAATATTTATATCTTGTTTACGAATAATATAGCTAATTGCAACATTTTCAATGATTTGTATCTACCTAAAAATCATTGTTTATGGATTGTTGGGGTACCTTGCTTACGATTAAGTTTAAAGGGAGCCTCACATTTTGGGGCAGCTGGTACCCCATGCACGTACGATATTTTCTGAACTACTTTGTCTCAGAATACAGGGTGTACCCTGGTAAATGAATGCCTCATTTCATTAAACCAAGATAGATCAATAAAAATGAGCTTTTACAAGTTTAGCTTTAATTTAGATATAGTAGAAGACTATGTTTATATACTAGGGAATGGCACGAAGTCACCACATTTCCCACAAGTTTCATCAACCAATGAAGTCGTCATATGTTCGAAAGCGCAGACAGACAGTGAGACAAACAGGCTTGCAATCGTTGGGTTTTCGTCGTTCTGCCACAAGGGATCCCAACTTAAAGCCATTTTGTGATGTTCTCAAATTTGATATGGCTGATATGCCTAAGCTAGCTGCTGACAATGCAATTCGCTCTCCTTCTGATTACACTTCCAAGTGTTTTCTTATGGAGCTTGAATCATCAGCAGATTCTCAACTGTTTTCAAATGTGTCTGACATGATTGAAGAAAGAAATATAAAAAATTTAAAAACTTCTCAAAAAACTAAACAAAGTCATTCTTACAAAAACAATGGCACAGCATTGAATGCTTTCATTGGTTTTCGCTCTTACTATAGTCGAGTTTTACCAGGTACAAATCAACTTGCGCTTTCTTCAGTTTTGTCAAAAATTTGGGCATCCTACAAAGAAAAAGACCAAAATTTTTGGTTAAAGTACACAGTTTTGTATAGATCCGAACCAAGATTAAAATGTTTTGCTGACTGGCTTTTGGAGCGAACTATTGTACCTCCTGAACTCCCAGGAGCTGAAAATATACGTAAAGGTATATTAGAAGAAAAAAATGCTAAAGTTTCATTGAAAATGACAAGAGATGTTGAATCTTTATACACAGATTTCGACACTCTTGTCACACCATATTTTGAAGAAGACGAATTTCAAATGAGTAATTTTGGTACAGTGTTCAATTCAGAACAAATAGAATCGAGTTCTTTAAATGATCAGCTTTCATTGGAAAATATTTTTGTTGATCATAATACTGATATACACTTTTCTCCCAATAGTCAATTTTTTATTGGTGGTATGTAACTCTAGCTTTTTAAACTTAAACTGGGGATTTACTAAGTGGTCTACAGATTGTGATACGCTAAGAGAACTTATGGATATTATAAATAGTTGTGGTAGCCTTGATAACATGGAGAATACTTCTCATTATATGTAAATTTATTGTTTTATTAAATATCGTAATCTCGGGAAACTAAGTGGCAGTCATTAGCGTCGTAATTTTTGTTCATTTTTATATATGTTGTTAGCGCCATTAAATAGGTTTAATATCAGATTTTAACCACTATTAAATACGAGCCATAGAAAAGGTTTGTAAATTTTAAGTTACTCTAATAACAATCAACCATATTAATGTGGTTTTTGGAAGTACAAAAATAAATGTAGCATCCTGACGGCAGTCATAATCTCAAAATTTTACAGTCTAAAATAGTTGATACACCTGAATCATTTTTAGCACGACACCATTTTGCCTGCTAATAGTTCTCCAATTGAGATTTACTTTCACACACAATAGCCTAGTTTCAGACTCCAACGAATGACTATTGGTCATTCTGTTCAACCCATTGAACACCACCCAAATCAAAGCCTTCAAAAGTAGCCACTGAGTCAATTCGCAAAGTATCATATACAGCACAAAGTTGATCTCCAAGAGTGCTGGGAAAGCACACGTTAGTACTAGATAAACTAGCTCGAAATACACCAAAATCGAGAGCTTCTTTTTTTGTATCTTCAAATGATTCATTTGACTGAATAATATTGAACCTATTTCCGTAATCTTTGTCCACGTCCTCCTCTAGCATTGCTGATGGTAGAGTTATAACGTCGTAAAAAGTCGTGAGCGGATCATGCACCGCGTCAATAGCTTTTAATGACGAGATTGTCCCATTGATTACTCTATTATCACTTATTTCAATACTAGTATTGGATGCGTTAAGCTCGACAGTCCCTGGACTTGGCCGAGGCATAATAGGGAGATATCGGGACTCTACCGAGCCAATTTTTGATTTCTGCTGCCGCTTTCTGGGACTAAATTTATAGTCAGGATGGAGCTCTTTATGAAGTAAAGATTCCTGCTGAGAAAGCTTAAAAAATTCATCTCGAACTAACTGCCTTTCTGTGCACCATAGCTGACCAATAACAATAGATATGGCTTGATGGTTGACTTTATTCAATTTTGAAATAAAAGGAGTATGATGATATTTCATACTTGCGTGAAATAAGTAAGTCTGGACTCGCCGATATAACATGAAAGAATTGAGTGGACGTTTTATATGACCATGTGGCAGACCATTTTTTCTTCGCTTCCCTGCAGGACTTAAAAGGTTTTCCGAAAATCCAAATCTCAAGATTATCTCTCGCGAGCAATAAATTTCCATCATATTCTCCACAATACTTAACGATAAGTTTTTCTGCAAAGCAATCGCAGCGATTGTAGTTCGACGCTTCGGCGTCATCGGTGAAAGAGGTATTTCCAAAGCAGACCGCACAATCTGAACCAGTAAAGGCGAAATCGATATAGCTGTGGAAGATTTGTCTGAAACAAATGGTGAGCTCGTTGGAACCTCAAACTCTTTGAAAGATGCAAAATCCATTTTGTCAATATATATATATAATGTTTTGAAAGTGCGAGGATATATCTTAAACAATCGTCAAATTATCAAAAAGATTAGTGAAAACACATGAGCAAAACGAGCGTTCAGATGTTCTTGATGAAATGCAGCCGTGTATGAGCTCAATATCCACGTGGGCATAATGTCTCAGATAATGTCTTGGCACGGAAAAGATATTTCACCCAAATTATCCTCCTATGCAACAAGTATAAGAAAATGCAAGCGTTTCATATACAGTTAAATAACCGTTGAGCTTCAACTAGGTCCCATGTTTATTAAATTTATATTTAATATATTTAATATTTGTTTTGAAAAAATATCGGTGCTTCTCAAATTAAGCATCAATTCGACGAGGATGCCCGTTCATTAATTTCTGAATTTCTGAGACATCAGCGTGCCATAATATTTAGCTTAACAAGACAGGGAATTAATAATTGTACCGTGAATTCCGTATTCGCCAACTGGCCTCAAATGAGAATGACTGCACAATGTCTGTTCATCACCATGAGCTTTTTCAAATCGTAAGGAAATTGCGCCACATAATACCTGACTGCGCGCGTACGAATAATTATAAATTTGACATGACGGCGAACGTTGCGGTATGGGCAGTGAGCGTACGCGCGAGAAAAGTGACATGGATCATTAAACAGTTAAATCCAACCAATTCTATGGCCCATAGTTTATGACCTCGACCCCGACCCGGTCAATTTGAGGTCTGCTTATCACCCTCAAACGGACGGACAAACGGATCGGCAAAATCAAACGTTGGAACAATATTTGCGTTCTTATTGCTCGTACACACAAGGTGACTGGGCGTCCCTATTGCCAGCGGCTGAATACGCCTACAATACCAGTGTCCACGAAGCACTAGGTAAGACACCGTTTCAAACGTATGTTGGCGTGAACCCCTGGGACTGACCTGGGACTGACCTGGTACTATGTCTACTACAGTCGGGAGTCCCCAGGAGTCGCACTTGACAGAGAAACTTGCCGAAATTCACGAATCATGTCGAGAGCGCCTTGTATTAGCCAACCGACGTTACAAAGAGATTGTAGATCGCACTCGCCTAGATATTACCTTTAAGAATGGCGATCGAGTCATGGTTTCGACAAAGAATTTCCGCCCCTTCGCGTTAAACGGAAGCCCCTTCGCGTTAAACGGAAGCTCGGCAATCGTTGCATCTTTAGCACCATTATCCGCGAGATTAACCTAGTAGCATATGAAGTTAAGCTGGACGATCCCCAACGTGTTAATGTTCACCCTGTGTTCCATGTCTCCTTGGTGGAACCATACACGCCTACTAGTGGTATTCTAAATTAGGATCTACCTCTACCGGATGAGATACCACCGCATGCCGCATCCTCCGACATCCCCGTCGTGGAGAAGATATTGTCCAGTCACCGAGAAGCGGGCCTCCAATTTTGTCTTGTTAAATGGCGTGATCGGCCGGAAAGCGAGATCTCTTGGATTGCCGCGGACCAACTACCAGTCTTAACTACGCAACCAGGTGAGCGCTTCATAGAAGTGCGCAACCTGAGGACTATCAGTCTACTAAACCTGGGCCTCGTCATCTACCACAAGATCCTATGAAAAGATAACTAACCTGTCGTAGTGCTGTACCGAATAACTTACTGTGATCGAGACGATCACTCTAGAGAGGGAGAACGATGTGACGCGCAAAGGATCCCAACACCGGGTAACCTCTGGTAGTCGGGGTCGGGGTCGGGTCGGGTCGGGGTAGGGTCGGATTGGGGTAGGGGTCGGGTCGGGGTCGGGTCGGGTCGGGGTCGTATATAGTAGCTTGTATTCCGGTAACGCTGCGGACTTGAGAAGGCAGCTGTTATTCGAACTTATAATTTAATATAGCAATATCATTTATTACGACGACTATTCTGAAAGAGCTTCATCACGGCCCTTACCCCCGGTTCGTCACATTACAATTTTAAAAAAAATTGCCATAGATAAATAATTCATTAATTACATAAAAAAAATAGAAGAAATAGAAAAAAAATTGTCATTAAAAATTAAAATAAAATTCAGCAAAGTAAAAAACTCTAAGTGGAAAATGAAAATGAAAATAATTTTGAAAAAAAGTCAACTATTACTACATAATCATGAGATTTGCAGTTTGTGAACACTGCTGAAGCTTTGCTGCCTCTCTAATGCTCTAATAATGTAAGGGGCACTTGAGTGCCCCTAGATGCGACGCAGAAATGAAATACAACTTTTGAAAGTGCCCCAATTTTTTTTTTACTACTAAAATTACGCCCTTACCCCGGGTGCCCCTAGCTAAATGAAACGGCAACCTTGATTACATTGTTAGTTTTTGTGGTTACGCCGTTTGTGACTTATCATTGTCACCATTTTAGTTTGTGATAACGTAGGTCATTACCGAGCTGGACATATCACCGAGCTGGACACTTCTACTCCAATCCACACGTCTTTTACCTAAAGCATCATTTCTGTGCCAAAAAAAGTGGAATCGTCTTCAAATGAAGCTCGTTTATTGTTAGCCGTTCAGGCTATAGATAGAACCCCAAAATTAAGCATTCGAGCTGCTGCACACATCTATGAAGTTTCAAAATCTACTCTTGCTTGCAGATTGAAGGGTAGACGCTCTCGACAAGATTGCATCCCCAATTCGATGAGACTGAGGAGACTAGAGGAGGAAACTTTTTTAAGATACATATTGGAATTAGATGCGCGAAGATTTTCACCCCGACTTGCTGATGTGGAAGCTATGGCCAATGTCCTGCTGGCAGAGCGCGACGCGGGACGCGTCGGGAAGAACTGGTCTTCAAAGTTTGTCAAGAGACACCAGAGGTCCGGATGCGATTTAATCGTGGTTATGATTACCAGAGAGCCTTATGCGAAGATTAGGCAAAAATTAACGCGTGGTTTGAGCTCGTACAGAGCATAAGGGCTAAGTACGGCATTCAATATTGTGATCTTTACAACTTCGACGAGACAGGCTTTGCGATGGGTATTATCAACCCAACAATGGTCGTTTAACGCGTCGAAAGACGTGAAAGGGCAAAAACAGTACAACGTAGCAACCGGAAATGGGTTACGGTGATCCAGGGAGTGTGTGCAGATGGTTGGTGCGTCCCGCCATTCATCGTGTTCAAGGGCGTGTACCACCTTGGACCTTGGTACTTAGAAGCCGACCTTCGGCATGACTGGGCCATCAGAACTACTGAGAATGGATGGACCAACAATGATACCAGCCTGGAATGGATAAAGCACTTCGACACACATACTGCTCGTTGCACCACGGGTGTATATCGGATGTTGGTTATTAATGGCCACGAGAGCCATCGCTCGGTCGAATTCAACAGGTTTTGCGTCGAAAAAAATATTATAACTGTCTGTATGCTACCTCATTCATCACATTTGCTCCAGCCCTTTGACGTTGGTTGCTTTGGTCCATTGAAACGGGTGTACGGACGGGAGGTTGAGATGCTTGTGAGGTCGCGTATCACCCATGAACAAGAGTTTCTGATCGCTTTCAAGTTGGCTTTCTACTCAGCTTTTACAGAAGCAAATGTTAAAGGCGGATTTAGAGGACCTGGATTAGTGTCTTTCAGTCCAGAAACTGTCTTGTCAAAGCTGGATGTGAGGTTACGGACTCCAACGCCGCTTAGCTCTCCTGTACGCGACACCCAGCATTGGCTCTCACAGACGCCTTTTAACCCAACAGAGGCCTGGTCGCAGTCGGATTTTCTTAAAACTCGGATTGCGCGCTATGGAAGTAGCTCTCCAACACTTGTTATTAGTGCTGTTGATCAGTTTACAAAGGGTACAATGGCAACAATGCACGAATTGGCCATGCTGAGGTTTGAGATCAAGATGCTTCAAAAGGCCAACCATGCGCTAGCCAAGCGTCGGAGGGCCAAAAGGACTAAGCTCCAGAAAGGAGGAATCCTTACTATAGGGAAAGGACAAGCGCTGCTGGAACAACGTGGTGTTGATAATCAGCCAGAGCACGATTTGCGAGAAGTTGGTGATTCTTGTCAACAGCACCAATGGAGTGTTTCTCATTGTAGCATCTGCCGCGGTACCTAACAAACTGCACGCACTTGTCAAAATAGTTTATTTTAGTTGTAAATTCTATTTAAAATATTTAATTTTATTATAAGCATTGTGGTGCTGTAATTCTGCTTTTTGTTGGGGGTAGTGAAAGCAGTGTCCAGCTCGGTGATGTGTCCAGTTCGGTAATGACCTACGTTAAATGTTTTACCATGTGTGCATTGATATCCATGATGTACAGGCAATTCAGGGATCATATGAAGAGCAGAATCAAAGTATGCTGGGTCGGGGGGGGGGGGCCGCCCCCCCCCCCCCCCCCCCCCCCCCCCCCCCCCCCCCCCCCCCCCCCCCCCCCCCCCCCCCAGAGCACCAACCACAACAACCACCAGGGCAAAAGGGTTTTTTGAGTGGAAAAA
>NW_027117829.1:241072-255873 GCF_038497905.1 Lipomyces japonicus | reverse complement strand
TTTTTTTTTTTTTTTTTTTTTTTTTTTTTTTTATTTTTAATTTTTGTGGGGGGGGGGGGGGGGGGCCCCCCCCCCCCCCCCCGACCCCGACCCCGACCCCGACCCCGACCCCGACCTCGACCCCGACCCATATGACGCACAACACTTCGAACAGCTTTGCCAATTGCTTTTTGACAGTTAGAACATTTGTATTTATCAGTCTGCACATCATTCTCTACCTCTATTGTATCATTCGTGAAAGGATTAGATATTTCTGTGCGATGATACTCTTTTATGTGCCAGTTTAACGATCGCACATTTTCGAACTCCTTCAAACGAATGTTGCAATTCATTTTTTGTATATTAGAATAATAATTTGAAATTTTAATGATTTTTAAATCAAAGACTAAAACTATAGTAATAAAAGAATGTTGCTCTAATATTGGATTTTACTAATGTCTAGCAATGGATAGCAAAATGGCTGGACGTGGATGACAGACAAAAAATTATAATGCTGGGTATTCACAAAAAGAGTATATTGACTATTAAAGTTCTACTTACATATTAAAAATGACACGTGACTTTATATTCGTAATAGGGTAAATTATTTATGCTATACCTAAAATAATATGAATAAATTATGTCCACATGATTTTTTGACAAATTAATATTGGTACAATTGTTAGGGGTGGACACGATACATGAATATTCGTTTTACGATTACGATACGATACGAATAAATAAACCTTTACGAATAACTAACTACAGTAAACCCTCGCTATAGTAAGATGTATCTGGTAGAAATATTTGCTTCTTATATCAAGTTCTTACTACAGGAAGTTACCTAACAGTCTATGTAGTTTTGCATTTATGCATTAAATGTAAGGAAATGTATTAGTTTTGCACAAAAAGGCTTCTTAAGTCATACTGGCTCATTTTAGATGTTTTACAGCGTCTCATAAATTCCCCGAACTGCTTCAATGATTCCAGAGCGCTTTTGGAATCCTTCTGTTGTTCACCAAACAACTGCAAAATTTCGTAGGCTTCATGAGCCATTTTACTTGAAATCAAAGGTTTATCCTCCATTTCCTCATCAGACTCTTCACTTTCAGGCTCAAAGTGAGCGAGAATAAAGGCTTCTATATCCTCTGGAGGTTCTTCAGAAGTCTCACCCACCGGGTTGAGAAATGAATGTGTATATCCATAATATTCTGAATATGCGAGCTGATATATAACTCAGATAATCCCCTTTCAAGATCTTTAACTATGTTCGGATCTAAGCTATTGTCATAATCAGTAGCGCCTTCCAAGGTGGGTTTCCAACAATTTGATATGGTTTGTGGTGATATCTGCCTCTTCCAGACATCTATTCCCCAACGTATTGACTGGAGTACATTCATTTACGAAAATCTTTTGAGACGCATGAGGGTTGTCTCTCTTTCTTTGCCGCAATGCATGTTTTTCAGCCAATGTAATTGGTCTTCGTTTTGTCTTTAAAGTAATGCTGGGTGTCATTATCGTGAACTTGGATTAGAGATGGTTGTGTAAGACTACTTTAAACGGTAAATACATAGTTTATGAATATGTTTAGGGGCTACCTCGATATAGTAAGATCCCTAAAATATTAGTAAGATCTTATAACGAAAAATCTCTTTATAACTATGTAAAAATAATTCTGGGAAAGAAAAAACCTTACCATATCGAGGATCTTACTATAGCAAGGATTTACTGTAATAAAAATAAAAAAAATACTCAGCACGTGACTATACATTTGTAACAGGGTACGAGAAACACTACCAAATTTTCATAAAATTCTTTTCGTCAGGGTAACTAAATTTGCGTATACCTAAATAAGAAATACGAATATTATACGAATACGTTGCGAATCAACCCGACCCGATTACGATTACGATTACGATACGAATAAGCTTAAAATTTTACGAATAACTATAGGAATAATGGAAAAAGTTGACTGTACCGTGTTCGTGTCTACCCCTAACAATTGTACAAAAATATAATTTATTAATATACATTACAATCATATTTGTTGAAGACATAAACATGTAGGAGCAGCTATATAGCATATGTAAGTAGTAATTAATTAGGTATGGTAAGTTACCAACATCAAGAGGAGAATGCATAAGAGAAAGAGGAGTACTTTGTAGTTAATATATTACTCAATGAATCATAGAATATTACAGACAATGTAAATTTAACTTCACATCTAACTAATCCAGAACAAAAAAAATTATATTAAAAGTGGAAAATAAAATTTAAAAATAATTTGAAAAAAAAAATACTTTTATTGTGGTTGATGGATATTGTAGAGTTAGTTAAAAAAAATTGTATTCTCATTGATCATGTTTATGTCATAACCTCAACTTCGGTTATTCTGTCGAGATGTCCGATTGTCGGCAAGTCGTCGTCGGCGGGCGGTGATAGGAGATAGCACTTGTGACTATCAGGAACGGAGATAGGACTTGAGAATATTCTATAAAGAGAGGGGAATAGCCAGAGGTTAGAAACACTACCCATCATCACGGCTACGAGAAAGGACTAAGGAGCTTGTTTAAATATTCTTAAGGTACAGTTTTGTATGATTATTTGTTTACTATTACTGCTTAATGTCATTATTGTATTAATAAATCTCAAGATTATTACTTAAAAGCCCAAATAATCGGGGGTTCTAACAGTACATCCAAAAAGATAAAATTCTCACAGTTAGTTGAAAGAAACAATTGTAGAAAAAAAAGTAGACGTGGAAAATGAATATGTTAAAGAGAATTTTAAAAAAAAAATTTTACTGATAAAAAATTTCTTAAAAGTAGAAAATAAAAATTCAAAATTATTATAAAAAAAAATTGTGTTATAATTTAACCCAGTAAGTTAAAAAAAAAATAGAAAAAATTGTAATTAGAAATTAAAAAAAACTTCAGCAAAGTAAAAAAACCGAAGTGGAAAATGAAACTGTAAAAAATTTTGAAAATGAAAAAAATTTTAAAAAAAAAAAATTTTACTTCTGTGTAATCAAGTACATAATCATCAGATGTATGGAATGCAATACTCTGATGTGATTGCTCTAATGCTAATGGAGGGTGCCCCGATGATGCGACGCAGAAATGAAAAACAACTATTGAAAGAGCCCCAAATTTTTTTTTTTACTACTAAAATTATGCCCTTACCCCGAGTGCCCCCTAACTAAATCAAATGGCAATCTTGATTACACTGTTAGTACGTACCCAATACATGAGAGTTGGTAAGGTACGCATACAACTCTCATAATTCATTCAGATCAAATTGGTTATCACTAGGTTCTATTATATATTGATATTGATAAGCTTTGTATTTATTATTATATAAGAACTATTTTTGATTGTTAAAGTATAACGTATTGCTCAACACTATGCAACACTATATCGTCGATAGAAACTCTATTATTTCCTATACAAGTAACTATAGTACAGTTCACCTAAACATGAATTTTTGAAAAGTTTAAGGCAGTTCATACATAGCTAGAGGTGGACACGATACGCGATTCGCATAGTTACTTACGATTACGATACGATACGAATAAACCTTTACAAATAACTATACGAAAAAAGAAATTGATTATTCGTAATTATTCGTATAGTGAGCACGTGATTTTACATTTTTAACACCTTTGCCATATACAGGTATAAACACTTTACGTATGTTTGCCAGATTTGCATGAAGAATTTTTTTGGTCAGAGTAAATATTTTACGCTACACCTAAATAGGAAATACGAATACTATACGAATTAACCGGATACTGTACGATTACGATACAAAAAAGCCTAAAATTTTACGAATAACTATACGAATAAAAAAAAAAGTTGACTGTACCGTGTTCGTGTCCATAGCAGCTGAGGAAATTATACGCTGATCAATTGGACAGCTTTTTTTAAATCGTACCTTGTGACAACCAACTATCTAAACGAGCTCGTAATTCCTAAACTATGATTTAGAGTTTTCTGCTAATAGTATAGTTACCCGATAATCCATGCAGTTTTGCATTTATGCATTACGTTTAATGATTAGTTCCGCACAGAAAAGCTAAATGTCTTACTCTCATTCTAAGCTTCTCTACGCTGGATGTACTTTTTCATTAACTACGCTTGTGGAGGAAGGTTTGCCATTTTAAAGCACTCTTCTTTTATTGTGGTTTTGAAGTGATACTGGCATCATTATAGTCAAAATGAATAGAAACTAAAGACAGTTGTGTAATGAAGGCTGATTACTTAAAATAATCAAATAACTTTTTACCAAATAAACAGTTCAAATAATAATAAACATACATACTGTTTAAGTATTTGGTGTCTTATAGTTAATTATTGACTCTAGAATGATGTGAAGGAAACAAGCTGTAGCTGCTCTATTAAATTCATATTACACAAAATACTAATAAGATCTACTAACGAAAAATCTTCTTATTATTGTGTAAAAGGGCTCGGGGTTCCTCGTGTATATAAATCTATCAAGAATGAATCCCCGTCCAGCAGACACGGTGCTCCTATTAAATGTGTTATTCTGGTTATTCGCTAAAACGGTATAGACTGGAACGGCGAAGATGAAAATAAATATAAAATAGTAAATAACTATTGATAAAAAAAAATGCTGATACATATTCTACTTGGAGAAGGATACATGGCCACGTTCTAGTAACTTTATATAAATAACACCTTTTGATTATCTATTATGATGCATTATGGACTAAACATCAAATTGCAATTTTTGTTATAACTTTAATCATATATTTCACAACACCAATCTTTCGAACCCTAGACCGCCATTTTGTAATTTTACGTCTTCCTAACTACATTAACCATTCATTAACACAATGTAAAGTGACATGCCAGGCTTCTCCAAGACACTCAATTGTAGCAGAAATTTATATTATTCGTGTTACATACACACACCTTGCCATTTGTGCTGGTTGCCTGCACTACGCCGCTCCTTTTAGCACTATAGTTATTAATCCAGCAGGTCAATGTAATCTCAACTGCATCTGACTCATAACCATGAAAGTTCCAGTTTTGGCCGGCGTATGTCTTATATCTGACTGCAGCACAACCCCCCTTGACTACAGCAAACTTCTCGTCACCGTCACTACCATTATAAGGTATTATTGCAACAGCATCCGCGCAGTCGGAATTTGTGGCACCGTGTTTTCGATGACAAGCAGTCTTACCAGTAGTTGTCCACCTCTTTTCTAAATAAAATTCATCATCGTCATTTTCATACAGGCTGTTCAATTCATAGCAAATAGCCGTAAGGTTAGAACTCGATGAGAACCCAACCAAGCCGCTAACATAATTATCGTAGCTTATGTTCTTTCCGTATGTCCTCCTAATTGAGGTTGAAGTGACAGACACCACATCATCTACCAATCTGATCACTTAGGGCGTCACAAGTCAAGTTCATATCATATGCATAATTATAGCATACATATTAACTAAACTTGTAGTATTAACTTCAATAATTTGTGGGTCGGGGTCGGGACGCCGCTTTTTGCCAATTTAAGTTTTGTATTTCGATCTCGTTACGCACGGATGCAGAACACGGATGCTCGGAAGACGGATGTTACGAAACAGAGAATATTCAGAGGTATGGTTATGAAACAAGTTGCTTGTATAACGTGGATGACAGCGGGCAGCTTTCACTGCTGACTCGGCTATAACCATCAATTACAGTACCACAACATTATAATAAAATTTTTTTTAAAAATAGGTCTTACAACTAAAACAAATTATTTGGGTATTGAGCTCATTTTTATCAAAAGCAGGACTTTGGCTTTCAATTTCCATTTCAGTGGATTCAATGGTACTTAAAAGATTATGACATTGGGTCGGGGTCGGGGTCGTTCAGAGGCAGCAATCAACTTTCCGCTATTCCCAAGCTCATATGTTTTAAACTGCAAGGGGTCGGGGTTAAACTGCAAGGGGTCGGGGTGAACATATATTGTAAAAGTTGTCATGTAAGTTGTTCTCCAAGCAGAATATTTTTTATAATCGTTCGTACGTTTAATTCTTTATTTTGTTTATTATCGTTCCGTCTCATTTCGTCTCGCACCGTTTCATTCGTAACCGATACAATAAAGATCAAACACTCGTATTTATATTTTTTTGTTTCCAAATATATTTCTCCCGCCATGGTATATTATTATTCGTACCTAGATCACACAAAGCTACCCCTCTTCTTGTACCATCTCCATATTATAATTTTCTCATTTCTTATTAGTTTGCTACCCGTGTACTTCCCTTTTGTCATCGATGCCTATGTGCAGATCGTCTTGGCAAGCTGCAGATGACAACGTAAATTAATCCCAAATCTGTAAATGATCAATGAGAATCAGTTGTGAAACCTTGAATTCGTAACAGCAACCTTGATCACACTGTTAGGTAGAATAGTGATTGCATTATAAACGGAACGTTCCCCTGTATGCCCAGTTTGTCATCCCAATTAAAACTAACTGGGTTGGTACCCGTACCCTCTTACAGTCAGGTTATGACAATGGTATCTATAGGGTTATTGCATTGGTTTTGGGAGACAGCAATCAACTTTCCGCCATACCCAAGCTCATATGTCTTAAACTGCAAAACTTCATGCCATTTTCGACTAAAACTCAGGTATGCATTCAATTGATATTTATATGTGCCAGGGATGTCACCCCTTGCCAATGCATAGTGGCTGACAGCTGTTGATGAAGAATGATCAGCCTGCATATCAACAATTTGCTCTTCGTAAGATTTATCAAGATCAGCCTTCATGCCACATTTTTGATCTAAGAATGTAACAAGAGCTTGTCGTGCATTATGGACTTTGAGTGGATTCCACAACTCCGCTCGGTCAGCCGTTATCAGTGGTAATGTTTCTCTTGCTTTTGAGTTACTCCAGACTCCGCCTGGGCCAGCAAATATATATGTTGACATATCTGCCATAGTTTTATCCAACTGATAGCCATTCAAGCAATAATGCAAATTACATTGCACTGGACGAACATATGTAAGAAATGTAAGTAAAAGTTCTCCAACTTTAATAGGCAGCATTCGAACTACATTTTGATTGCGGCCTGTGACAGAACGAGTCTTGGAATATTGTGAGGAAATTATTGCACCCTGTGGATGAATAAGCAGTGATCTTGATGCATGCGGGCCATTAGCAAATGTCCAAGTACACATCTCTGATGCTCTTGGGGGTGCACCTCCTGTAAAATATAGCAAAACAAATAGTTTTTTTAAAGTTCCACTTGCTTTTTTGTGATAATCACTAACCGCCTTTGGATCAATTTGATCTGCTTGAGTAATAAAGTTATTCCAAATGGCAGGATCATTTATGGCAGATTTCCATACCAATAAGTGGTCCAAATTATTTCGATGATCCTTCATAAAATTATAGCCAATGTCTCCATTCGTATAATCATCAAAATGATGACGTGATGTCAAGCTAAGTGGTGCAACCTTCTCAAAACACAAATCTTGAAGTTCTTGTTGAATTTCTTTAGTAAGAGAGTGTGTTAATTTAACTAATTGGTCAAAACTAATCATGCATGAGTCGTTAAATTGTATCACTTTTTTCTTATTGTCTGCCCATGTAACATTAAAACTTGAATCATTGCCGCTCATGGATCTCGCAACACTGACAACAGTCACGCAATACCTTACTATTGACGAAGTGCCTTCCTTGTAGTAATTCGTGAGCAATTTATCCAATTCTTGTCTATCAAATGTTAGCATTACAGTTTACAGTTTTTAATTTCTATTTTCGAACATACTCTAAATTTTCATTTTGATCGTTAAAAGCTGCATACCAGAGCATTGCCACACGCATTGCATAGAGATATGCCCCACATGCATGTGAAATCATTCCATATGGCTTAAAAGTGCCATCGATTTTTAACGATTCCATATTGCTGCAGGCAGCAAGAAGTGGGATGGTCTTCACTGTTTTTTGTTCTTCTGCATTTATGACTGTTTGACTTATTCTTATCAGCGGTAACTTTTCCACAGCCACAGCAAACCAAAATTGTCCAATTTCCGCAACATGTAAGTCTGCCTCATTGTGGTGCTCTAAAATCGTACTTATATATGCAATCAAATTTTCCACACTTGACATTACTTCTTGTGTCATCTTCACTTTCAACCAAGCTTCATTTTCCATCTCGTTCCTGACAACTTGAACAGCAAGATACACGGCTCGAGCCATATGTCGGGCATAGGTTTTCACAGTGTTGTCCTCTTGGACTTCATTAAAAAACTGTCTACATATCAAAATATTAGAAATGCTAAAATATATAGGAAGCAATTTATTGAACTCACTTTTCCCCATTTTTATCTTCAAAAACAAGCCTATGAAGCAACGGTTGAAATCCACTAACCATGCCACCATGAATATGTCGTAGAAGTTTGATGCAAAGTCGCATAATGATTTTAAATTCAACTGATTTGGGGTTGTAAAACCTTTCAACCATAGTATGTGGCTCGAACCCAGCACCGATCATTCCGTAAGCTCCAAATCGAATTCCAAAAAGGTTTTTCAACCTGTTGGGATCTTCTGTGGTTTCTTGAACACTGTGAAAAAAACCTGGCGCACTTTGAAAGGTAGTGGCTTCTCCTTCACCGCTTCCCAATTCCTGGTTTTCGGATCCATACCTTGGGTTCACGATAACAAGTCTGAGGCGTTGAGGTACCTCTTTTCCATAAATTTTTTGTACTTTGACCACTTTGTATTTTAATTTTAGGTCTTTGTGGTTACGCTGTTTGTGACTTCTCATTGTCACCATTTTACTTGTGAGAAATGTTTCACAATGTGTGCATTGATATCCATCATGTACAGGCAATTCAGGGATCATATGAAGAGCAGAATCAAAGTATGCTGGTTCATCATTGCAACAGTATGAACCAGTGATTTTCTGCCTGAGTGCTGGATCAAGAACGGGCCCAACCTGAAGAACTGGTCTTAACTTCGCTTGCTCGATAATTTCCTGTGATCTCACAAAATCATGATCATGTAAAGTATTGACATCGGCATGTAGATCTTTGAAATGAGAAATGATGTTTTTAGGACATACAATAACTTTGCATTTCGTGCAGATGGCCACTTTCCACCTTTTACTAACTTCAAAATGATCCATGATATTAAAATCTATGTTGCATTAATAACAGTTGCTTGAAAATGAATGAAAAACTAACCAGGACGAGCACTATTTATTTGCGAAGATGAATAAATATTACCATTTGGTACGGTGACAGTATTTTCAATGTCGGAGGCATCTTGAGCTAATACAGTGGTTTCTATTGAAAATTAACTTACTATTTAGACAAGCAATTTTGAACAAACCTTCAAGAATAAAGTCGTGAACTATTTCCTCAGACTGCTCTACTACACTAATGTCATTACCATTTGGCTTCCTGGTGCAACCTTTAACCATATGACGTGAAACACTTTGAACAACTTTGCCAATTGGTATGCGACAATTAGGACATTTGTATTTATCAGTCTCAACATCCTTCTCTAGCTCTACAGTTTTTTTGGTAAAAGGATTAGACATTGTTGTGCGATGATAATCCTTTACATGCCAGTTGAATGTTCGCACATTTTCGAACTGCTTTAAACAAATGTTGCAATTCATTTTTTGTATATCATAATAATAATTTCCAATTTTAATAATTTTTGAATTACTGGCCCAAAAACTCAGTATAATAGTGGTAAAATTATAGGGGTAGACACGAATACAGTACCGTAATACATTTCATAGAGTCGTCGTATTTCTTATTTAGATATGCGTAAAGTAATTACCCTGACCAAAAAATTCTCAAATTAAAAGTCACGTGCTGACTATATTGTAGTGTCGGAACACCAGGTTAGGGCTAGTAACCTAACCCCAGTAGCTATATAATGCCGGAACTGCTGCAACTTCCTATACCGCTCTTCTCTCCTTAGCGTCAACTATCTACTTTGGTTCAGTCTTCTTGGAGCTCGCTGGTAATAGGTATGTCTACTTGTTATAACTCTGTATTGTATATACTTATGTAATAGATTATATTATTAATTCTCCCAACCCTAACCTGCCGGTAGGGACATTATGTGTCACTCTGAGGTACACCGTACGCACGTATTGTGTGGGCAAGCGTACGGGGAATGGCATGATAAGGGATATGGGGAGGAGTTTCTGAGTGTGTTATAACTGGGAAGGAAGCCCGTATTTTATTTGTTTTTTCTTTTTTCCTTTTTTTATTCTTTCTCCCATGTTTCTCTATACGTGTATATTTTGCGTTGCAGGGTCCTGACAGTGGAATCTTTAGGTCACGTGTTAGAAGATACGTGTAGAGGACACAAAAACGCGTTTTTGTCGTTATTGAAATAAGATATGTCAAGTACGACGACAAGGTCAAGAGCAGCGGCAGCTGCCGCTGGAGGTGGTGAATCAGGTGGATCCCCTGATTTGAGTCCAGCTGGCGAGGAACCATCACGACCTTACGGGAAGATGTCGCAGATGAGGAGTTGCGCGGGCAGAACGCCTTCCTCATGCAGCAGGCAACGGAGTTGCAGGCAAGGTTGAATCAGCAACCAAGTGTACCGTTACAGATTGGCCCAGTGGTTGAAGAAGTAGTCCCCTCGCCCACACCAACCGCTAGCGCTTCATTTGAAAAAAGCGGTCCTTCGTTTACTAAGCCGCCTTTTGAAAATTATTATGGCAACCTCCAGGATAATCCATTGGAATGGATTGAGTATGCCGAAATCGCTTTTCTGGTAAATGAGATTCCAGAGAGGCGCTGGGTTCCCATTTCCACCCTCACATTGAAAGGGAAAGCCTTTTATATGGTACGGGCAGCTACAGATGAGAAGTTTGGAAAAACGTGAAAGAGTACTTCAGTTCTTTCGTGGTCAGAATTCTGTACAGCGTTGAAGGCAGATTTCGATGAATCTCGCCATTCGCAAGAGATGTGGACGAAGATTCAAAAGCTGCGAGGCACAATTCATGATCGCCGCACTTATGAGGCGAGCGTTAACAGTTTCGTGGTCCCTTCCCAGAAACTGCCAGAAGATTTTTGTTCATACGATATTTTACATCAGGCCTTTAGTGAGATGTTCCCGCCGCAAGCTGCAGCGATGATCGCGGTGCTTAACCCTCGAGACCGCACAAGCCTATTGGTAGCTGGTAAGTCTGCTCTCTTGATGCTACAAACTTCGGGAACATCCAACAGAAAAGAAGCGAGATTTACACTTTCAAAATCGAGCAATCTGAAAAAGACAGAGACTGTTCAGGTTGTCGAGGTTCAAGATCGGCGAAAACCACGAGTCCGAGACTCCTGTTTTACGTGTGGTGAGCGAGGACACTACGCGAAGGACTGCCCTAAAAAGAAGAAAGTGTCGCAGAGGGAGTCTGAAGAAAGTATAAACAATCTCGAAGAATCAGTGATTGACCCCTTCGACACGGAGACTGGAGAGGAGGTCTTACGAATCTTACATGCGGTGGACGAGGAAAACAACGTTGATGCCATTGAAATTGCCTCACCTAATGGTAGTCCGCTATATGGGGTGCGATTGGAAGGACGGAAATATCAAGCTTTATTCGACATTGGATCGCACCGTAACTTCTTAGACCCTAGTAAAGTGGACCTGATGTATGCCAAGGTTCGAGAGATTCCGCCCATTGTGGTTAGATTAGCTGGAGGAACTCAACAAGTCGTGGTCAATTCGGCGACCGAATTAATGATGGAAGTTGGAACTGTTTCTGTGGGACGAGTTCCGTTTTTGCTAATGTCTGGAACGAATCACCCAGTGTTGATAGGGCGTTCTTGGATGGCTCGTTTTGAAGTAGGATTATCGTGAAAAAATAATATCCAGCATCTCTGTTTCTCCACTGAGGATCAGAAGTACGAGGTCTTACCGATTGAACTCGACACTCAGGCATTTAGTGTAAGTGAACCAGACTTAGCCCAAGAGATGCATGTTTTACATCCGGAGGTTCGATATTGCTCGGCTGGGTCATGCCACATCTGACACTCCGCCTCATACAATAGACACTGGGGATGCACAACCAGTTAGGGCTAAGCCATACCGATCATCACCAGCGAAGAGGGAAGCGTTACGACAGTTTATCAATCAGGGATTAAAACAGGGGATTATCCAACAATCCAAGAGTGATTGGGCCTCTCCAGCCTTATTGATCCCGAAGGCCGATCTCACTTACAGGGTAACCGTTGATTATCGAGCCCTCAACAAAATTATTAAGGTTGATAGTTACCCTCTGCACAGACAAGACGAACTTCTTGGGACGATACGAGGATCGCGTCACTTCTCTTCATTTGATCTGAAATCCGGTTTTTATCAGATTAAGATGGCAGGAAAAGATCAAGAGAAAACAGCCTTTGTATGCCAAAACGGGTTATACGAGTTTTTAGTGATGCCTTTTGGGTTATGCAATGCCCCAGCTACGTTTGAAAGAGCAATGAATGTGGTTTTCAGGGATTGTTTGGACCAGTTTGTACTTGTATATGTTGATGATATTTTTGTTTTCTCAAAAACCTTAGATGAACATAGAGAACATGTGGATATAGTTTTAAGCAAGTTGATAGCGCACGGCTTTGTTTTGAATCCAAGTAAGTGTCGATGGGATCGTTCCGAGATCAGGTTTTTGGGACATGTTGTTACCGGAGATACCATTCAGGTAGATCCAAAGAAAGTTGAGAGAATAATGAACATGCCCCAACCGACAACTATAACTGAACTTCGAGGATTTTTGGGTATGGCTAGTTATTATCGATGGTTTGTTCAAGGATTTAGTCAAGTAGCTCGCCATTTAACTGATGTTACGGGTGGAGATGGAACAAAGAAGGTAGTCTGGACGGAGGAGATGAAGCAAAGTTTTGAAGATATCAAAAAGGCTCTCACTTCAGTACCATCGCGGTATCATCATGATCCGACCCGGGTGAGTTATATAGAGACAGATGCTTCTCAGTATGCGATAGGTGCGGTATTATCTCAAATCCATAAAATCAAGGGTAAGAATCGGTTGGTACCAATTGCATTCGAATCCAAAAAATTGGATGAGGTACAAAAAAGATACAGTGCAC
This sequence comes from Lipomyces japonicus, assembly GCF_038497905.1. Lineage (NCBI taxonomy): Eukaryota > Fungi > Ascomycota > Lipomycetes > Lipomycetales > Lipomycetaceae > Lipomyces > Lipomyces japonicus. Next base: position 242,797 of record NW_027117829.1, on the reverse strand, counting down.
AAGAACGAGAACTGTTGGCTGTTTATCATGCCCTTAATCATTGGCGGTCTGAAGGAACCGCGATTGTTGTTTACACTGACCATGAAAGTTTAAAATACTTGAGAAGCCCAACAAGAGAACCCAACCGCCGAGTTAGTCGGTTTATATCAGATATAGAAACCTTCAATCCCACAATTTTATATCGAAAAGGGGCAACCAACGTTGTTCCGGACTTGTTGTCGAGAGTAGTGGATCCAGATGAACCGGCTGGAGTGGAATAGCCGAGTAATGAGTTGACAGAGCTCCCTGAGTTTACTATGGAGCAAGGTAAGAAGTGGTTGGAGGAGAAGCATCGTGAGTTAGGGCACTTAGCCGTGACTCCCTTATATGAAAAGGCCAGGATAGTTTTTAAAATTGAAGGATTGAAAGATTTGGTGCGAAGTGTGCTGAATAATTGTGAGGTATGTCAATTAACTGAACGGGTTCGTCATATAGCCCAAGCAGCTCACCCTCTTCCTGTCCCTGGACCTTTCCAGCGTTGGGGTATGGAAACAGTTGGTCTAAATGCCATCGATTATAATACCGGATGGGCATTTGTTATCCTTACTAATTGTGTCCGACAATGGTTTGGAGTACAAGAATAAGTTGTTTGAGGATTGGTGTTCACAGAGGAATTTCCGATACCTTTTTACATCTACAAGGCATCCTCAGACAAATGGGTTGGTCGAGCGATTTAACGGTATTTTCAAAGGTATTCTCGCTAAATTGGTTACCGAGGCGAAAGCAATTTCAGATTGGGACCTGTATGTTCCGGAATCCACGATGACATACCGTAACAGACGATCGACATTCGGGAAGTCACCAGCTCAACTTACAATAACGTACCAGCCAAAAATTTCGGGTAAACGAAGAAGCACCAGTTTACCCTTTTCGAACGACAGCTTTAGATGCTTTGGAAGTTGATAGGCTAAATTACCACAAGTATATTGTGGTCCGGTGAAGACGACGCCAGGATAGAAATGAAGTTACAGGACCATTCCAGAAATTTACGGTTGGTACATGGGTCAAACGAATTGCTGATCATAGGAAGACTCGATTTGATCCTCTCTGGGATGGGCCTTTTAGAATAGTCGAGGCGCGATACAATGACATACCGACTTTCGACGCCTAATGGACGTGTTATAGGAGTGTGGAACTCATTAGTTCTACGCCCGTTGAAGTTAGCGACACCGCCTACCGGGTTATGGAACGGAACTCCAGAATTATACCGGATGGACGCTACTTCAGCTCAGTGCCGAAAGGATTCCGCGACTACGGAGCAGTCGTTTTGAGTAGGGGATCTTGTGTCACTCTGAGGTGCACCGTACGCACGTATTGTGTGGGCAAGCGTACAGGGAATGGCACGATAAGGGATATGGGGAGGAGTTTTTGAGTGTGTTATAACTGGGAAGGAAGCCCGTATTTTATTTGTTCTTTCTTTCTTCCTTTTTTTATTCTTTCTCCCATGTTTTTCTATGTGTATATTTTGCGTTGCAGGGTCCTGACAGTGGAATCTTTAGGTCACGTGTTAGAAGATACGTGTAGAGGACACAATTACATGGTGACAACCCTGAGTCAAACTCAGACCTCCGATAGACCTGTTACTCGTTCGACTTCAAACTCGAGTTCCCTACTTACCAGCAAAGAGACCTGGGGGGGGGGGGGGGGGGGCGCGGCGGCCGCCGGGGCGGCCCGGCCGGGCCCGCG